>NC_079530.1:948873-968873 GCF_003711565.1 Takifugu flavidus
GTTAGTACTAAGGGTTAGGGTTTAGGGTTAGGGTTAGCATTAAGGGTTAGGGTTAAGGGTTAGGGTTAGCATTAAGGGTTAGGGTTAAGGGTTAGAGAAACTTGAGGGTTAGGGTTAAGGGTTAGAGAAACTTGAGGGTTAGGGTTAGGCTACTTTTCTAGCGTCACTGAGCCGTCCCGGCCTGTCCCTGAGCTCTACACACCACCAGCTGTCAGTCATGCAGCAATAGGAAGACCCAGCAAAGGAAACTGGCCCAAAGATCCGAGACCTCAGTCTGTTTCAGCGTCGAGTTGTTAAAGTATAGAAGGATTCACAGATTACCATGAATTATATAGAGTTTTAACTTCAATAAGTTAACTATTTTTGAACTGTGCGAAAGAGAAAAAAATGTTAAAGCAACAACTTTGTTTCCAGTCAGCCTGCAGAAACAGGAGCCACTGGTTCTTTCTGAGATAAACATTTTTAAAATCTATCGTGATCAAAGTTGATGTGAGAATTGAATCTTTACATTAGAAGATGTAAAGATTTTTATGCAGGTTTTTTATTATGGACAAAAGAATCATTGGGCTCAGTGAATGTAAATGAATGTAAAAGGAAAGTTACGTTTAAATGTGTGTCAGACTCGAAGACCGAAAGATTTTATCTGTTTATTTATCTGAGTATATGCAGGTTTGTTCATACAAAGATCTGAGCATGTGGAACATAAACCTGGGGCCCTACTGGGGCTCTACTGGGGCTCTACTGGGGACCTGCTGGGAACCTCCTGAGGACCTGCTAGGGCCCTGGTTCCAACTTGCTAGGGACCTACTTTGGACCTACAGGGGCCCTACTGGTCCCTGCTGAGGTTTGGGCTGATCAGGCTGGGAGCAGCTGTCTGCTTGTCTCCACCCTCCTGATTTACTAAGCCGATGGGATGGAATCAGCAGCCACTCTCAGAGGGAGGACAGCCGCAGGCTTCTGACTCAGTAAGTATCTGTGGAACCTACCTGAGCATGTGTGGGGATTGAACCAGCAACCTCATCTGTAATGTTAACATAGGCACAGAATAATGGGATGTGGATTTTATTGAATTTGAATTGAATTTATTCACTGTTAAAAGCAAAAAAATAAATAAATATATATATATTGATTTGAAAGTACTAATTAAGGTGTACTTAAGGTTGAATTTTTAGATTCACGAGTTATTTTTATATTTGTTTATTCTTTATTTGATATATTTAAGATATCGTTAAAAATAGAAGGCTCGTTTTGTTCAACGAGGTGAATTTTCATCAATACTGCGATTGGCAGAAATCGATTTATTCGATGTATTTTCTCAGTAAAAGTTGTTTTACGAAGGTTCGAAGGCGCTAAAATGACGGAGTTGCAGCTCCGAGTCGCTGTCCGCGGTCCTGAAGCGGGAACCCAGACACCCTCCAGAACCGAACCTTAACGGTCAGAACACAGAGTGCAGGGGGGACCAACCTAAACCTAACCGAAACAGCAGGGCAATGAAGCGAACTCTGGAAACCATCTCTCGCACACGCGCACGACGCCCAGCAGAGGGGGGAGACCGTGAACGTGCGGAATCTCACCCTTCTGCAGAGGAACAGCAGGTTCCGGTTCTGGTTCTGGTTCTGCTGGGCCTCAGTTTGTGCTAATTCCCAGCAAAAAGAGGCTCATCGGAACCAGAGCTGCCTGTTTATTTGGACGCGGGGTTCGCCTCCTCCTGGCGGATCCGCGAGAAAGCGCACCCGCAAATATCGAAGCGCCCGAAACCGCAACGAGCGTCTTAATTATTATTATTATTGTTATTTATTAATTTATTCACGAGCACTTTACTTTAACGTACAATTGTTAAACGCATTAAACAATAACCGTATATTTACACTGTGTCCTTCACGTGTGGAAGTAAAATTTCTAAAATCATTTCATAATCGCTAAAATTAAAGACCAATTTAAATAGAATAAATTTCGTTATTCATAATGTAAAAAATGAAAAGCTTTCGTTTGTAAAATTACGCAGTTAAGTCCACATATTACAAACAACAAATGCAATATTAAAGTTCTGGATTAGAATCAACTTTACACGAAGCACACGGAAATAAATAAATATCTAGTCAAAGAAATATATAAAGTGATACACACATCTAACTATCATTATAATTATCATTGTTATTATTGTTGTTATCATCGTTGGCTACGAATAACGAAGATAATAATTTCGTTTGGGAAAAGACCATATGTAACCTTTGTTTCTATTTTATTTTGCTAAATTATTCACATTTTTATGGTCCTCTGGTTACTTTAACACTGGTTAAAATATGGGAGAGAAGGAGACGGAAACTGAGAAAAAGAGAAGGAACAAGAGAGAGAGGGAGAGAGAGAGAGAGATTGAACTAAGAATAAGAGAGGGAACAAGAGAGAGAGAGAGAGAGATTGAAACTAAGAATAAGAGAGGGAACAAGAGAGAGAGAGAGAGATTGGAACTAAGAATAAGAGAGGGAACAAGAGAGAGAGAGAGCGAGATTGAAACTAAGAATAAGAGAGGGAACAAGAGAGAGAGAGAGAGAGATTGGAACTAAGAATAAGAGAGGGAAAAAGAGAGAGAGAGAGAGAGATTGAAACTAAGAATAAGAGAGGGAACAAGAGAGAGAGAGAGATTGGAACTAAGAATAAGAGAGGAACAAGAGAGAGAGAGAGCGAGATTGAAACTAAGAATAAGAGAGGGAACAAGAGAGAGAGAGAGAGATTGGAACTAAGAATAAGAGAGGGAACAAGAGAGAGAGAGAGAGAGAGAGATTGAAACTAAATAGGAGAGGGAACAAGAGAGAGAGAGAGAGATTGAAACTAAGAATAAGAGAGGGAACAAGAGAGAGAGAGAGATTGGAACTAATAATAAGAGAGGGAACAAGAGAGAGAGAGAGAGAGAGAGAGATTGAAACTAAATATGAGAGGGAGGCGGTGAGAGAGAGCGGGGGAGAGAATGGGTGAGAGAGGCAGGGAGGCAGTGAGAGAGAGCGGGGAGAGGGTGATGCTGTGCGCCGTTTCTGAGCTGAAGAACTTCAAACATGGACAGGCTGCGTACAGACAACCCAGTACACGCGCGCGCACGCACACACACGCACGCTGCCTGTGGATGCACAAGTAGTGCAGGACCTGTGATCGAGAGCTGAGGAGCGGACCAGGGGCACGATGGTCTTGGGGTTTTCTCCAGTTAGACGTTTTGTTCCTGAACGTTGGTGTTGAAACAAGGACGCAGGTATTTCTTGAGCTTCAGACCCGCGTCTGAGTTCACCTCCACCACCTGTAACTAACGCGCTCTTCCGTCCCTGCAGCCCCTCCACCCCCCAGCAGAAGCCCCATGAAGGTGATCCAGGAGGAGGTCAGCCCCGAGGCCGGAGCGCTGCTGCTGGCCTGCGCCACGCTGCTGGTCTCCCTCCAGCTGTGGCGCTGGCGGCGGCGGCGCCCCGGCGGCTGCCCGCCCGGTCCGCGCGCCTGGCCGATCATCGGGAACGCGGCGCAGCTTGGCCACGCACCGCACCTGTACTTTACGCGCATGGCTCAGAGGTTCGGCAACGTCTTCCAGATAAAGCTGGGCTCTCGGACCGTGGTGGTGCTGAACGGAGACGCCATCAAACAGGCTCTGGTGAGAAAGGGGCTCGAATTCGCCGGCAGACCGGACTTCACCTCCTTCAAGTACATCTCCAACGGCCACAGCCTCGCGTTCGGCACCGTGACGGACTGGTGGAAGAGCCACCGCAGGGTCGCCCAGTCCACGGTGCGAATGTTCTCCACCGGGAACCTGCAGACCAAGAAGACCTTCGAGCGCCACCTCACCTGCGAGGTCAGAGAGCTTCTCCACCTGTTTCTGCGCAAAACCAAGGAGCTGCAGTATTTCCAGCCCATGAATTACCTGGTGGTCTCCACCGCCAACGTCATAAGCGCCGTGTGCTTTGGGAAGAGGTACTCCTACGAGGACGAGGAGTTCCAGCAAGTCGTGGGCAGGAACGACCAGTTCACGCGGACTGTGGGCGCGGGCAGCATCGTGGACGTGATGCCATGGCTCCAGTACTTCCCCAACCCCGTCAAATCCATATTTGACAACTTCAAGAGACTCAACAAAGAATTTAGCGATTTTATTAGAGACAAAGTTACTGAACACCGGAAAAGCATCCGGCCGAGCTCCGTGCGGGACATGACGGACGCGTTCATAGTATCTCTGGACAAACTGAGCGAGAAAACGGGAGTTCCGTTATGGAAAGACTACGTGATTCCGACTGTTGGGGACGTGTTTGGAGCGAGTCAGGACACCCTGTCCACCGCCCTGCAGTGGATCTTCCTGGTTCTGGTCAGGTGAGCGACATCTCCTCTCTGGGTCCACTCAGAATGACGCTGGTTTACTAAAGACGGGAGATCTAATAACGCGGGAATTGTGTTTAATTAACCAATGACAGCGTTAAAATAGTACAAGACCTTCGGTATTATGCAACGTAAACGCTCGTGTTTGCGTGCGAGTGCGTGCACGTCGCGGGCGTGTTCCAATTAGCTTTTATTACCTCGAACCTTACAAATGCAACTGTCATGTTTGCTGTCACTGCTCCTCCTGTTGTTTGGATGCTTTGATTCTGAGATCAATGACAACATGTTGGACCATAAATCACACACGCACGCACGCACACACACGCCCCTAGATGAAAGTGCTGACTCTGACTGTGGCTGCAGGTACCCTGACATGCAGCAGCGTCTCCAGGAGGAAGTGGACCTGGTGGTGGGACGCCAGCGACTGCCTTGCATTGAGGACCAGCAGCAGCTGCCCTGGGTCATGGCCTTCATCTACGAGGTGATGCGCTTCACCAGCTTCGTGCCGCTGACCATCCCCCACTCCACCACCACTGACACCACCATCATGGGCTACACCATCCCAAAGAACACCATCATCTTCATCAACCAGTGGTCCATCAATCATGACCCCACCATCTGGTCCCACCCGGAGACCTTTGACCCCAACCGTTTCCTGAACCCCAGCGGCTCGCTGAACAAAGACCTCACCAGCAGCATTCTCATCTTCTCCATGGGGAAGCGTCGGTGCATCGGAGAGGAGCTGTCCAAGCTCCATCTCTTCCTCTTCACGGCCCTGATTGGACACCAGTGCCACATCACCGACGACCCGGCCAAGCCCACCACCATGGACTACAACTACGGGCTGACGCTGAAGCCTCGGGGCTTCTACGTGGCCCTGACTCTGCGAGGAGACATGAGGCTGCTGGATGAAGCTGCCAGTAGACCTCCTGCCGAGGAGCCGGGGAGGGGGCCTCTGGCAGACCCGTGAACCCAGATCAGACCCACCATGAAGACTGCTCAAGGAAGGATAATATGAAGGTCAAAGCAAAGGACTGTTGGACTCTGGCTCATCTTGTGCGGGCTGAGAACTGCTCAGTAGCTGTTGGATTGTGAATCCAGCATCCCAGTGCCTCAGAAACCCTAATGGTTTATTCCCAGTTTAAAAGGGCCTTGATCCATTTACATGTGTAAATCAGAAAACGAGCTACTTCAGTAGTGAACAGGCGAAGGTACGACAGGGGGCAGAGGTCAGATCTCAACTCGCATGTAGGGACATGGACATTATGGACTGTCCAACTCCCAGGTTGGTGTGTCAGAACAGGAACACACCCCCTTGTGGCTCACCAGAGTTTTTATCGTGAAGTAATGATACATTTGGAAGCTAACCTGACCTCCTCCTTCATGGTCTGGAGGTCCAAGAGGGTCTCACTAGAGACCTGTGGACACATGAGAAACAAGTTAGCTGTTAGCAGTTGAATTTAAGAAGAAGCTTCGGAGAGGTGAAGCTAAACGTGATCACCGATCAATAACGCAGATGTTCAGAATAACAAGGGCTTCAGGGTTTTTCCTGCTCTTCCTCAGGAATTCCAGGCTGCAAAAAGCTCGTTCACAGCTTCCAGAAGGTTGTTGAGCGACTTCACGGTGCGAACGCCGTCCCAGGTCACATGATCGACATATTTATTTCTCCTTTGCTCCTGTTGATTGACTGATTTGTTCAGCAGGTTTTGATTTGATCATCAATAAAATTAAAAGAACATGAACGAAACGTCCTGTTGAGCTTCCTGCTGTTGAACATTTGCACAAACTGACCAGAACGTGGTGACTCGAGGTAGAGAAGCTGCTCCACCATCTGGACCTCAGGCTGAGTCACATGACCTGAGTCAAGCTTTGGTTTCTGCCTTTTATAGTGGAACAAAGTCTTTGATGTTGCTCCGGTGTGAGCTTTCAAGTTAGTCCAGTTTCATTAATCACAACATTAATGCACAATAAACACTTGTCCCACTATAACCAGTCCATTTACCCTCTCTGTCCCACTATAACCAGTCCATTTATCCTCTCTGTCCCACTATAACCAGTCCATGTACCCTCTCTGTCCCACTATAACCAGTCCATCTATCCTCTCTGTCCCACTATAACCAGTCCATGTACCCTCTGTCCCACTATAACCAGTCCATGTACCCTCTCTGTCCCACTATAACCAGTCCATGTACCCTCTCTGTCCCACTATAACCAGTCCATGTACCCTCTCTGTCCCACTATAACCAGTCCATCTATCCTCTCTGTCCCACTATAACCAGTCCATCTATCCTCTGTCCCACTATAACCAGTCCATGCACCCTCTCTGTCCCACTATAACCAGTCCATTTATCCTCTCTGTCCCACTATAACCAGTCCATTTACCCTCTCTGTCCCACTATAACCAGTCCATTTACCCTCTCTGTCCCACTATAACCAGTCCATTTACCCTCTCTGTCCCACTATAACCAGTCCATTTACCCTCTCTGTCCCACTATAACCAGTCCATGTACCCTCTCTGTCCACTATAACCAGTCCATCTATCCTCTCTGTCCCACTATAACCAGTCCATTTACCCTCTCTGTCCCACTATAACCAGTCCATCTATCCTCTGTCCCACTATAACCAGTCCATGTACCCTCTCTGTCCCACTATAACCAGTCCATCTATCCTCTGTCCCACTATAACCAGTCCATTTACCCTCTCTGTCCCACTATAACCAGTCCATTTACCCTCTCTGTCCCACTATAACCAGTCCATGTATCTCTCTGTCCCACTATAACCAGTCCATTTATCCTCTCTGTCCCACTATAACCAGTCCATTACCCTCTCTGTCCCACTTTGACCAGTCCATGTACCCTCTCTGTCCCACTATAACCAGTCCATCTATCCTCTCTGTCCCACTATAACCAGTCCATTTATCCTCTCTGTCCCACTATAACCAGTCCATGTACCCTCTCTGTCCCACTATAACCAGTCCATTTATCCTCTCTGTCCCACTATAACCAGTCCATGTACCCTCTCTGTCCCACTATAACCAGTCCATTTATCTTCTGTCCCACTATAACCAGTCCATTTACCCTCTCTGTCCCACTATAACCAGTCCATTTATCCTCTCTGTCCCACTATAACCAGTCCATTTATCCTCTCTGTCCCACTATAACCAGTCCATCTATCCTCTCTGTCCCACTATAACCAGTCCATCTATCTCTGTCCCACTATAACCAGTCCATGTACCCTCTCTGTCCCACTATAACCAGTCCATTTACTCTCTTTGTCCCAGTATAACCAGTCCATTTACCCTCTCTGTCCCACTATAACCAGTCCATTACCCTCTCTGTCCCACTATAACCAGTCCATTACCCTCTCTGTCCCACTATAACCAGTCCATCTATCCTCTCTGTCCCACTATAACCAGTCCATCTATCCTCTGTCCCACTATAACCAGTCCATTTACCCTCTCTGTCCCACTATAACCAGTCCATGTACCCTCTCTGTCCCACTATAACCAGTCAATTTATCCTCTGTCCCACTATAACCAGTCCATTTCCCCTCTGTCCCACTATAACCAGTCCATTTACCCTCTCTGTCCCACTATAACCAGTCCATTTACTCTCTTTGTCCCACTATAACCAGTCCATGTACCCTCTCTGTCCCACTATAACCAGTCCATTACCCTCTCTGTCCCACTATAACCAGTCCATTACCCTCTCTGTGTCCCACTATAACCAGTCCATTACCCTCTCTGTCCCACTATAACCAGTCCATCTATCCTCTCTGTCCCACTATAACCAGTCAATTTATCCTCTGTCCCACTATAACCAGTCCATTTCCCCTCTGTCCCACTATAACCAGTCCATTTACCCTCTCTGTCCCACTATAACCAGTCCATGTACCCTCTCTGTCCCACTATAACCAGTCCATGTACCCTCTCTGTCCCACTATAACCAGTCCATTTACCCTCTCTGTCCCACTATAACCAGTCCATGTACCCTCTCTGTCCCACTATAACCAGTCCATTACCCTCTCTGTCCCACTATAACCAGTCCATTACCCTCTCTGTCCCACTATAACCAGTCCATTTCCCCTCTCTGCCCCACTATAACCAGTCCATTTATCCTCTCTGTCCCACTATAACCAGTCCATGTACCCTCTCTGTCCCACTATAACCAGTCCATTACCCTCTCTGTCCCACTATAACCAGTCCATTACCCTCTCTGTCCCACTATAACCAGTCCATCTATCCTCTCTGTCCCACTATAACCAGTCCATTACCCTCTCTGTCCCACTATAACCAGTCCATCTATCCTCTCTGTCCCACTATAACCAGTCCATTTACCCTCTCTGTCCCACTTTGACCAGTCCATGTACCCTCTCTGTCCCACTATAACCAGTCCATTTACCCTCTCTGTCCCACTTTGACCAGTCCATTTACCCTCTGTCCCACTTTGACCAGTCCATTTACCCTCTCTGTCCCACTATAACCAGTCCATTCCTCTCTGTCCCACTATAACCAGTCCATCTATCCTCTCTGTCCCACTATATCCAGTCCATTATCCTCTCTGTCCCACTATAACCAGTCCATTACCCTCTCTGTCCCACTTTGACCAGTCCATGTACCCTCTCTGTCCCACTATAACCAGTCCATTTACCCTCTCTGTCCCACTTTGACCAGTCCATGTATGCAGAGTCTCAGAGACATTATCAATGAGAATGAAGACGTCCTCCAACTGTTCCGTACATGTTTCTACCTTTCATGCCTGTGTGAAGATTTCATGTGAGGAGTCAGAGAAGTGCTATTCACATGTCAATGTCATTATCATTTAAATCTTGGAACAGGTGGATTTGGTGCCAATGAGAAGAAGGTGTGTTTTTTTTAACTGGTTTCTGGAGATCCAGGATCTGGTCTTCTGAAGACCCGTCAGAGGGTAAGTTGGTGGACAGGTAGAGCTGGGCATCATCTGCATAGCAGCAGAACTGGATAGTGTTTTCATGTCAAATGTGACCAAGGAGGAGGCGGGAGATCACGAGAGGCAGGAGCCCAAGGACGGAACCTTGGGGTACACCAGAAGGCGGGGGGGCAAATGGCTATGGCTGGATGATCCCAACCTGTGGACGAGGACGCTGAGAGCTGAATCACACATGCATCACTTAGAAATGTAAAGAAGCATTCCATAGATAATAAACACTGTAATTCTACACGGTTGTTACACCTTCAACACAGGAAGGAAAGTCATCTCTGGCACGCCACCATTTCAGGTTGGAGCAGGAAGGAAGTGTCTGGCGTCCTCTCTTCCTCCTCCAGAACATCCTGTTCTGTCTCTGCTAACTTCAGCGTGTGCGTGACAAGTTCAGATAAAAGGTTCAGGGGTGTGATCACTGATAAAAATGAAGCGTGGAGACTAAA
Organism: Takifugu flavidus; assembly: GCF_003711565.1. Classification (NCBI taxonomy): domain Eukaryota; kingdom Metazoa; phylum Chordata; class Actinopteri; order Tetraodontiformes; family Tetraodontidae; genus Takifugu; species Takifugu flavidus. The sequence goes on from NC_079530.1 coordinate 958,619, forward strand.
TAGCAGCCCTGAAGTCGTGTGTGGCCTCGCTCCAAGCAGGATCTTCATAGACTGAAAGGAAAACAGTGTTTTGGCTTCTCGCACCCCTCTGTTGCAATAAGGAGGCGAACTGAGCTGACAGAACGTCAAACAGGGCTGAAGGAAGAAGGGCAGAGAAGCTGCCAACATCACAATTATCGTGTTGGAAGCTGATGGCTCACAGCTTCCAACACAATAAGTCAGGACAGGAATTAGTTCCGCATGATTAAAGCAGATCAAATCCCCTTCACTAAAAACACATCCGGCTTTAAAATGACGTGATGCTAAAGATCAAAGCAACAATCGGCAACAATCTCCAACTGGTGTCAAAAAAAACGGCAGCGAGGTCGTGCCCTTAAACTGCGCCAGTCAGTCCAACGGTACCAGGATTCACATCTGGGACGTCCCGACAGCATCTCCAGGCTCCTCCTCGCCGCAGGAACTCAAGACAGATACATCAAAGCACGAAGGGGCGCGGCTGAAAATGATGAGCCACAAAGATAAGAGGACAAAATCACACAGGAGTGGGTCCAGGGTGGGAAAGGTCTGCCAAGAGAGGAAATATTACATGAATGAGGTTCCACATCAGCAGAGTTTAGGCCTGCGCTAACCAGATTAGCATGCAAACACGCCCGCGTGCGCTCGTGCACAAGCAGCTGCGTGACTGTGTTGTGTAACGCAGACATAGCTGAGATTAGAGCGGGAGTGGACGGATCTCTGGATCAACCTTGTGGTACGTGACAGTCGGAGCGTTCCTTCTCTGATCCACATCAACCTGCAGCAGTTTACTGCTAACGACTCTGCTTCTGTGTGGAGGGGCCTGAGGCAGATCACCGACTACAGGCCTCAGGCTTCAAAGGGTCAGGACGACAAAGCCCTTTGTCAGAGCCTGTCCCTCCACTATGCCCGCTTTGACACCTCGTCAGCCATGCCCAACACCTCCCCTCCCCCCAGTGCCACTGCCCCCATGGACCTCACTCCATCAAAGGCAGTCCCCTCCTCCTCCCCCCCTCCACTCACCATCAGTCCCCCCCCCCATCACTCACCACCAGTCCCCCCCCCCCCCCCCCCTCCTCGCCCCTGGCCCGGACGGCGTGTCTCCCTCCACCCTGAGGCGCTGCGCAGAGGAGCTGCCTCCTGTCTTCACAGACATCTTCAACTCCTCCCTGGAGTCGTGCCAGGTGCCAGCCTGCCTCAAAACCTCAACCATCGTCCCTGTCCCCAAGAAGCCACGGATCACCGGGCTTAACGACTACAGACCTGTGGCGCTCACCTCTGTAGTCATGAAGTCCTTAGAGCGCCTGATCCTGCCACACCTCAAGTCCATCACCACCCCCCTCCTGGATCCACTGCAGTTCGCCTACAGAGCCAACAGATCTGTGGACAACGCGGTCAACCTGGCCCTTCACTCCACCCTGCAGCATCTGGACTCCCCGGGAACCTACGCGAGGATCCTGTTCGTGGACTTCAGCTCTGCGTTCAACACCATCCGCCCCGCTCTGCTACAGGACAAGCTGTCCCAGCTTAGTGTGCCTGACTCCCTCTGCAGGTGGATCACTCACTTCCTGACGGATCGGAGGCAGTACGTGCGGCTGGGGAAGAGTCTCGGACTCTGTCTCCATCAGCACTGGATCACCCCAGGGCTGTGTACTTTCCCCCCTCCTCTTCTCCCTGTACACAAACTGCTGCACCTCAAGCCACCAGTCTGTCAAACTGATCAAGTTTGCGGATGACACCACCCTCATCGGGCTCATCTCCAATGGCGATGAGACTGCCTACAGGAGGGAGGTGGCTCGACTGGTGTCCTGGTGCGGACACAACAACCTGCAGCTGAACGCTCAGAAGACAGTGGAGATGATTGTGGACTTCAGGAAAGTCACAGCCCCTTTGCCCCCCCTTGCCCTCATGGACTCGCCCATCACCATCGCGGACTCCTTCCGCTTCCTGGGCACCACCATCACCCGGGACCTTAAGTGGGAGCCAACCATCAGCTCCCTCATCAAGAAGGCCCAGCAAAGGATGTTCTTCCTACGGAAGCTGAGGAAGCTCAATCTGCCTCCCAGGATGTTGGCGCAGTTTTATACAGCCATCATCGAGTCCATCCTCTCCTCCTCCATCCTCCCCTCCTCCATCACCGTGTGGTTTGCTGGTGCCACCGCCAGGGACAGACTAAGGCTGAGAAGGTGATGGGCTGCAGGCTTCCATCCATCCAGGACCTGTATATCTCCAGGACCCGGAGGCGTGCAGGTCAGATCACGGCCGACCCTTCCCACCCTGGTCACGGACTGTTTTCCCCCCCCCCTCAGGCAGGAGACTACGGTCCATTCGGACCAGAACCTCCCGCTACACGAACAGCTTCTTCCCCTCTGCCATCAGGCTGCTGAACACCAAGTGACTTATCACTTAAGCACCATGTACAGCAGCCAGTCGGACTCACGAACAATACATTACTCCTCATGGACCTGCACTATTTCTTACCACTCACTATTTATGTATATACTGTATATAAGTCTTATTTTATTTTATTTAACTTATTCTAGTGTGGTCTTCTTTATGTTGAATGTCGCAGCGGCACACCATGACAAATTCCTAGTTTGTGTAATACTGTGTATTACATGAACAATGGCAATAAACCTTCTTCTGATTCTGAGCAGCTGGAAGCTCGCGTGACCTTCAGGCCAAGAGCAGAGCAACGCGAGATACCGCGATGACATCATCAGCACGACTACGGCGCGTTTTCGGCTCTGTCAATTAGTACCGGGCCAAATTAGAGCAGGAAAAAAAAGGGATGCACATCGCAGGTAATCCGGTAGATTTTGGAATCTTGGAAGCAGCTTCCATCCAACGAGTGTTGGATAATCTGCTGCAGGAGCGTCACCACCTGCTCCCGACGTTGTCGTCCCACTGAGCTGTGAGCAAAGGTGAAAACAAAGCATGACGAGACTGGAGGGAAGTTGGCCCGATTCTGATCTGTTACAAACTCCCAAACGCCCGAGCACAGACTGCTTTCAACTCTCCAGCAGCGCCGCCGTCAGTCGTGCGGCAACTTGCTGCTTCCTTCTTCTGTTGATTTGGAATCTGGATCACTCAATATTCCAAACAAAAAGCCAAGAAAGAGCCAGAAAGATAATGAATACACAACAATGGAGCCGAGTGGCAACAGGCTTGAATCAAGACTGGGCTCATTTATTGGTGGAATAGGGAGTCTATCGACGTTCAGGAAGATCAGAAGAGAAACAACCCAAATACATTCAGAGTGTGGAAGAACCACCAAATAGGTTCAAGTCCCACCAACCAGCCAGGAGCGAGGAAGCCGTTGGGTCCAGAGGAGAAGCGTCTTCCTCTTCGTGGGCCTTTGTTGATCCCTTTGATGTTCAGCGGATATTCAAAGAGCAAAGAGGTTTTCTTTTATCATCCAGGTCTAAAATCCATCAAAGCAGGAAGGAATGCAGCCGAAGGTCCCTCCCATTAACAGGAAGTCACTGAACTTTTGCAACATTTCTCTTTTTAACAATTAAGGTGGTTTTCAACATCTCCAGCCAACTTATTTAGATAAGCCAGCGTCTGGTATCAAAGCTGTAGTGGATAATATACAGTAGTTAATCCCCTACTACCATCTTGAAATAGCAGGTAGAGCTTCACGTTGACAACAATAAAAACAGAAACCTCAATAAATTACTTTTAAAACCATTCAAGACCAATATAACTGGGAGCAGAGCGACATGGACAGCAACTGCTCCAGGAAATCGTTAGAAAAGGTTTAAACATAAAACAGGAAGTTGTTTGTGTGACACGATCTGACTGCAGTTAAAGCAGCTTCACAACGTTCCCATGTAGTGTTCAACGGACCAAGGCCCAAACTCCAAAAGAAAGTGTCCACTGTGCAACCAAACCGGGTTATTATGGGATGTACCTCCACCACGGAGCGGTGCCACACAACCAGAGCCACAGGGAGGAAGAGGAAGGCCTCTTCCTCATCACCCGGACGGTGGCCGTTCTCCAGATTGACACACAGGCGCCTTCGAGGTAAAAACAGAGAAATCTGTCCCGTTAAAACGGGCTGTAAAAGGTTTGATCCCATTCAAAATTGTAATTTAGACAAATAAATTAGAAGCTACTGATCCACAATCATCCGTTCCGTTCTCCACTCGCACAGTGGATTTAAGCACCTTCCTCTCCAAACGCCGCTACGTTTCATTTCCTCCTTTTTCTTACAGTCCCAAAGCTGGACACAGAGCTGCCAGCTCCTTCTGTGCTTCTTCATCCTGGGGGGAAAAAGACAGGGATTTAGTCCCACCTGCAACAGGAAGTGACCCGGACGGAGCCCCGTTGATAAGGACAGATGTGTTCACCTCTTTGGACACGGCGCTCATGGAACAAGCAGCCTCACACATCTGCCGGGCTCTCTGGCTCTGCCCCAGCTCTTTAAAACACTGGCAACCCACAAGAGACAAGTCTGTGTTCAGGACGGGGGTTACCTGTGTCCCGTCTGTGAGCTGATGTTAGCGCACACATGCAGTTATCAGGTGTGTTTAGTAGAGGGCGGAGCCGCGTGAACAGCAAAGCAGTTTAAATGCTGCAATCCTTTGGGGAATCTGACCTTAGCTAGAAACACATAATTCAGTTTGGAATATCCTGGTTGGATCTCCTCCACCTGTGACGAGAAAAAGGCTCCTATTAGCGTTGGCGGGCGGCGGATCTCTCCTCGTGACCGAGTCGATCTGATACATATTCGACCTCCCGTCTCCTGACTGCAGCGCCAAAAATGGCCGCGAGCATTGATATTCTTAACGAGTGGATCGGCTCTGCACCTTCAGGAAGTTCTTCAGCGCGTCTTCAACGGTGGCGGTCGGCGGCTCTCCGAACAACGTGGCAGCGACTTTCCTCTCGATCCAGGATAACTGCGACACCTGCGAACGCACCCACCAGCAACCAGACCGGACCTGTTAGTGGGCCGCAGTAGGAGCAAGAAGCTGCAGGTGGACCCAAGTATGGGGTCCACTCTGGGGGGGGGGGTGTTTATGATCAGAGGAGCGTCCAGGACCGATGGTTTTCTCCAGACACGTCTCCCACCAGATGCTAAAGGTGTGCAGAGGCCAATGCTGCTGCCCCGCACCATTCACCGCACCACGGTCTAATTGCAGGTGTAACATTACTCTGGCGTCATCGCAGGAGCTTTCAAACCGCTCCGACGGACAAGCACAAACACAAGATTACTGTTGGACGCCGAGGCCCCACAGACACACCGTGAAAACCACTATCGGGTGTCACTTCCACACTGAGCTGACTGGGGGAGAATTTAATCAGCGGTTTTCTGTGTGGTTAAAGTTTTCCTTCTTTTCAGGCAGCTGGGAAGCTTGAACCCAGAATTATGGGAGACATGAAAGGACAGACTGTTCAACGTTTGACACCATGATGGACAAAGGACGAGGCCGTTGTTCAGAAACAGTCGTCAGTAGTGACAAACAAACAGCACAAAAACAGCTCTTAACTTCCTTTAGTGCTTCATAAAGTGAAGGACAAGACAGGACAGGGACAGGACGGGACAGGGCAGGACGGGATGGGACAGGACGGGATGGGATAGGACAGGACGGGACAGGACAGGACGGGATAGGACAGGACGGGACAGGACATGATGGGATGGGATGGGATAGGACAGGACGGGACATGACGGGATGGGACAGGATGGGATGGGACGAGATGGGATGGGACAGGACGGGACGGGACAAGACGGGTTGGGACAGGACAGTTAGGAACAGGATGGGATGGGACGGGACAGGACGGGACAAGACGGGTCAGGACAAGACAGGTCGGAATGGGACAGGACGGAATGGGACAGGACAGGACGGGTCCACACAGGACGAGATGGGACAGGACAGGACGGGACAGGACAAGACGGGATGGGATGAGACAGGACGGGATGGGACGGGACAGGACAAGACGGGATGGGACGGGACAGGATGCGATGGGATATGACGGGACGAGATGGGACAGGACAGGACGGGACAGGACAAGACGGGATGGGACGGGACAGGAAGCGATGGGATATGACGGGACGAGATGGGACAGGACAGGACAAGACAGGATGGGACAGGACAGGACGGGTCGGGATGGGACTGGACAAGACGGGACAGGACCGGACTGGACAAGACGGGACGGGGGACTGAAGGGAGGTCATAACAAGATTTCAGCCTCAACAGTCATTGTTATAATGGGCTGATGTTGTGTGTGTGTGTGTGTGTGTGTGTGTGTGTGTGTGTGTGTGTGTGTGTGTGTGCAGGGTGTTGGGGGTCACCTACAGCGTAGCACCAGCGGCCCAGCATGTAGTAGGACAGGGGGTCCTGAGGTTTCAGCTCGATGGCTTTGTCCAGGTGATCCTGCGAGGACAGACAGACGGACACAGGTGATTTTCATCAGACAGCTGTTCAGCGCTGCCCCCCCCCCCCGGCTGGTTATTCCATATCCACCATCTCAGGGACTCTATCTCCTTCCGTCTCCGCTGACAGACAGAAGATAAAAGCTACGTGCTGTTCTACACCTCCACCGATGCAACTGAGCGCTGATGAGACGCCACCAGACACGTCCACCAACCGTAGGAGTAAATGAATCCAGCTAAAGGTCAGGAAGGGAGCAGGACCTTTGGCCCCCGTCACCTTAAAGATGTATCCATTCTTGATTTTGTTCTGCATGGTATCGTAGTCCGTCATGATCCCACACATGATGGCAAACCTGCGGGAGGAACGCACCACGTTAATAATCTGCCTGGATCAGATCTGGATCAGATCAGCTGATCCGGAGGTGTGAGTGACAGCTGACAGGATCCACAAATCTGAGCAGTGACCTCTGACCTCTGAAGGCTGCTCACTCCCTGAGCAGTGACCTCTGACCTCTGAAGGCTGCTCACTCTCTGAGCCGTGACCTCTGACCTCTGAGGCTGCTCACTCTCTGAGCAGTGACCTCTGAGGCTGCTCACTCTCTGAGCAGTGACCTCTGAGGCTGCTCACTCCCTGAGCAGCGACCTCTGACCTCTGAAGGCTGCTCACTCCCTGAGCAGTGACCTCTGACCATTGAAGGCTGCTCACTCCCTGAGCAGTGACCTCTGACGGCTGCTCACTCCCTGAGCAGTGACCTCTGACCTCTGAAGGCTGCTCACTCCCTGAGCAGTGACCTCTGACCTCTGAAGGCTGCTCACTCTCTGAGCCGTGACCTCTGACCTCTGAAGACTGCTCACTCCCTGAGCAGTGACTTCTGAAGACTGCTCACTCTCTGAGCAGTGACCTCTGACCTCTGAAGGCTGCTCACTCCCTGAGCAGTGACCCCTGACCTCTGAAGGCTGAGTGTTTGACCAGAGCAGGACGGTAGAGACAAAGCTGCAGGTACTCAGCCTTTTGCTGGTTCACTAAGAACCAGGAAACCCCAGCAAGGCTCCACCTGACTGACCTGAGATCAGCTGCTTTGCTCTATTGGCCCACTGGCTAATTCATGGACAGTCCAGGCTGAATGGACAGGTGGGGGGACAACAAGGAGCGGCTGGAGCTGTGGGATCACAGGTTGGACCGGTGCCTGTGCGTTTGGGGAGGGGAGCGCTGATCAAAAGCTCCGTTAAGGTTTGAAGAACCAGCCGCCACATTCTCTGGAAACACGATGCGTTTTATCACATCTGTTTATTTGGAGCCAGCAGTGGCTCCTGTTGGGGGTGGGGGTAGAAATGTAGTGCTGCCATCTTATTCCCTAATAATAGCGCCAGGTCTACCCAGGCAAAGGATGATGGGATACACTGATGAGGGTGGGTACACGGAGGGCCGACAGGAGTGGTGCTCTATAAAGGGAACAGGGGCTGATTTTGATTTATTTATTACAAGGTTGGGAACTTTGTACATGGTGATAAAATAGAAATGTTTAAACATCTACTGGCAGGCCAAGCAGGCTGCAGGTCGGGCTGTCCGGGAGGAAAAAACTCGGAACTTTGCGGAAGCAAATGGAGAAAGACTATCGGTCAGCCTCCAAAAAATTCTGCAAAGTCACCGAGGTAGTTAGCAAGCTCCTTGGTGGTAGGGTTTAAGGGTGGACCCCGACTACCTCAAGTCTCTGGATGCTGTAGGAATGTCCTGGCATCACGTTAGAAACTGGAGTGGCGGACCAGGGTGGTGGTACCGGGGGACCGGAGGGTGTGTTCCAACTCTAGGGGTATCACGCTCCTCAGCCTCCCTGGGAAGGTTTACGCCAGAGTACTGGAGAGGAGAATCCGGGAGTGGAACCCCAGATTCAGGAGGAACAAGGTGGTTTTCGTCCTGGACACTGGACCAACTCTATTCCCTCCGCAGGGTGCTTGAGGGTTCATGGGAGTTTGTCCAACCAGTCAACATGTGTTTTGTTGATCTGGACCGTGTCCCTGGGGGTATTCTGTGGGGGGGGTGGTCCAAGGCCCCCTGTTAATGGCCGTCTCCGTACCACCGGAGCAGGAGCTTGGTTCACTGTGCTGGCAGCAAGTCAGACCTGGTTCCTGTGCGTGTTGGACTCCTTTGTCACCGGCTCTGTTGATAATATTTATGGACAGAACTTCTAGGCATAGCCAGGGGCCGGAGGGAGTCCGGTTTGGGAACCACAGGATTTCATCCTTGCTTTTTGCAGATGATGTTGTGCTGTTGGCCTCCTCAGACCAGGACCTCCAGCATGTCCTGGGACGGGGACGGGGACGGGGGCGGGGACAGGGACGGGGGGGTGCTGCCAAGTGTGAAGCAGCTGGGATGAAGGGGTAGTTTGCCTTCTCCAGGTTGGTGGAGAGTTCCTGCCTCAGGTGGAGCATTTCAGGTATCTGGACACCTCTGCTGAGGCTGCTGCCCCTGCGACCCGGTTCCAGATAAAGCGGGAGGAGACGAGACGAGACGAATTTAAATATTTCTTCAAATTCAGGTTATTGTATCTGATTAAATTGAACAAGTTGGTATAAAATAAACGGAGGCAGCTAAATGGAGGCGATATTTCTTCCTTCCTTTGCCAACAAAACCATCAAATCACTGGTTCAGTTCAGCTCAATATAAACAAGATGTGATTAATCTTCCTGGTGGTTAGAAGAAGAGACACACCTGAGTCGACCCCACCCCCCTGAGCGGTGCTCAGGTGAGGGCTCTGGGGCAGGTTGCTCAACATCCAGGCTCCCACAAATATTTCCATATCACCTGTGGCTGGCAAAGCCCCCCTCCCTTCCTGGGTCCATATTTAACACCAGTTCACCAGTGATTACAGAAGAGCATGTGTACCAGCAGAGCTGTTCAGGACACACACACACACACACACACACACACACACACACACACACACACACACACACACACACACACAGACATATTTAGCTTCCAGCAGGAGGTGAAGTGTGTTTTTGGATGTTACGCAATGTCTATTGTGTTGTCAGTGTGTGAAACTGCACCTGGCCTGTGCGGAGGCCAGTTCTGCGAAGAGGCAGGTGCGAATATGGTTTTGGCGTGTAAAGGTGTACAGAGGTGTGTCCTGCCTGAGGGGAGAACATGCTGCGGTTCACTGTTCTGCTTTTTTGTGAGATGAAATTCTATCTACGAGGGGAAGGAATATGAAATTGAGGAGGAGTGTAGTGCGGCGGCTGCAAAGACAAACAGACCATAAACCAGCAAACAGGGGCTCCAGGTCAGCGCCTTCTAGACCCCCCAAAACACTCAGATTACTTTAACGAGGCCGTAAATGTTCCAGACTTGTTTTCTCCCCTGTACTGATGTGAGATCTGGACAAGCGTTGCCATGGTATCGACAGAAATGCGAGCACAAAGCGACCGTGAAGACACCAGTAACGGCAGCAACAAGCAGAGGCACATGATTGAAATTAAAGATGCCTTTGTAGGGTTCAAACCCAGCCCGCTGCCCCCCCACCCGGCTGGCACTACCACAGGCTCCCTGCATAATCCGCGGCCCTTTGTACCATCGCTGAGGCCCAACAGTCGGGGATTTAACACGGACTAAACTCACACAGTGGGATCATTGAACACACAAGACAAGAATGCAACCACATCTCAGCCTGGAGAGATTAAAAGTAGGTGTGTCACAAAAGGGCCAGTGGCGTTCAGCAGAAGCACGTTCCCACTCCCGTATCGAACGCCCCCCTTGGTGGCCACGCAGCAGCCCGCTCCCGCATGGCGCACGCACTCAAAGAGCCCAGTGGTTAAACATTACTCTAGCTAGATGTTGCAGAATGAAGAACCATTAGTCAA